>NC_057811.1:212727477-212737045 GCF_018294505.1 Triticum aestivum | reverse complement strand
GGCGGCGGCGGCACGCGTCCGGCCGCGGAGAGGATGGTGGTTAGGGTTTCATCTGCGAATTCTCTCGGGAGGGGTGCAAATATATAGGTAGAGGGAGCTAGGAGAGTCCAAAGGAGGTGCGGTTTTCGCCCACACGATCGTGATCGAACGACCTACAGCATGGAGATGACTTGGAGGGGTTTTGGGCTGGTTTTGGGGGGGGGGGTTTGCTGCAACTCACAAATGGACTTTGCGGATGCCTGGTTAACCGTTGGAGTACCAAACGACCTCCAAATGGAACGAAACTTGACCGGTGGTCTCCCGGTAGTATACCAAGGCCACTTGACAAGCCTCGGTCCATTCCGAGAATGTTTGACACCCGCTCACGAGGGAAAACAAGAGGGGTGCGCCGGATTGCAAAATGGACAACGGGGAAAATGCTCGGATGCATGAGACGACCAGGTATGCAAATGCAATGCACAAGATGACATGATATGATATGCATGACATGAACAAAATGCAAAACGACAAACAAAACCCGACCACGGAGAGGATATCATAACACATAGCCGAAAATGGCAAGAGTTGGAATTACAAATATGGAAAGTTACATCCGGGGTGTTACAACACTCCACCACTACGAGAGGATCTCGTCCCAAAATCTAGGACTGAAAGAACTCCGGATATTCGGAACGGAGATGGTCCTCTCGTTCCCAGGTGGCTTCCCGGTCGGAATGGTGCGACCACTTCACTTTCAGGAATTTGATTGACTTGTTGCGAGTCTCGCGCTCCGTTTCTTCAAGAATAGCAACGGGGTGCTCATGATAAGACAGATCTTCTTGGAGGTCAATCTCTTGGAAGTTGATAGTGCGCTCAGGCGTCTTGAAGCACTTGCGGAGCTGTGACACGTGGAACACATCGTGCACGTTCGCGAAGTTGGAAGGAAGCTCAAGTTGATAGGCGAGGTCGCCTCTTTTGCCAATGATCTTGAAAGGACCTACGTATCTAGGGGCAAGCTTCCCTTTGATACCGAAGCGACGGGTGCCTTTCATTGGTGAGACGCGAAGGTAGACATGGTCTCCGATCTCAAAAGCCAAATCACGGTGCTTACTATCATAGTAACTCTTCTGGCGCGATTGCGCGGCTTTGAGATTATCACGGATGACTTTACACATTTCTTCAGCTTCTGTGATTAAGTCATTGCCAAGAAGTTGGCGTTCACCAGTCTCTGACCAATTGAGAGGAGTACGGCCCTGTCTGCCATAGAGAATCTCGAATGGGGCCTTTCCCGAACTTGCTTGGAAGCTGTTGTTGTAGGAGAATTCAGCATATGGAAGACAATCTTCCCATTTCATGCCAAAGGAAATGACACAAGCCCTGAGCATATCTTCAAGAATTTGATTGACTTGCTCGACTTGGCCACTAGTTTGAGGATGGAAAGTTGTGCTGAAGCGAATGTTTGTGCCCATGGCCTTCTGGAAGGAATCCCAGAACTTAGAGGTGAAGATGCTTCCATGATCAGAAGAAATCAATTGTGGAATGCCGTGCAAGGAGACAATTCTGGAGGTGTATAGCTCTGCCAACTGAGCTGCTGTGATGGATTCTTTGATTGGAAGGAAATGAGCCGCTTTAGAAAGCTTGTCGATGACAACGAAGATAGCATCATTTCCGCGCTTGGACTTGGGAAAACCTGTCACGAAGTCCATTTCGATATGATCAAACTTCTACTCTGGGATAGCCAGAGGTTGAAGGAGACCAGCTGGTCGTTGGTGTTCTGCTTTCACTCTTCGACAGACATCACATTCATTCACAAATTGAGCGATTTCTCGCTTCATTCGGGTCCACCAATACGACTGCTTGAGGTCATGATACATCTTCGTACTTCCAGGATGAATGGAAAGAAGTGAATTGTGCGCCTCGTTCATAATGACTTTCCTTAATTCACCTTTAGGAACCACAATCCGGTCCTCGAAGAATAAAGTGTCTCTGTCATCAATGCGATAGCACTTGTATTTGGAAAGACCCTTGTCGATAACACGTTTCACCTTCTTCACCATGGCATCAAGGAGTTGTGCCTCATGAATTTGATCTTCCAAAGTAGGAGAGACTATGAGGTTGGCAAGAAAGCCTTGAGGAACAACTTGGAGATTCAGCTTGCGGAAAGCTTCACAAAGATCCGGTTGGAATGGCTTGAGGATTAAGCTGTCGCAATAAGCCTTCCTGCTTAAAGCATCTGCAATGACATTGGCCTTGCCTGGAGTATATTCAATACTCGGATTGTACTCTTGAATCATTTCGACCCATCGAGTCTGCCTGAGGTTGAGGTTGGGCTGAGTGAAGATATACTTGAGACTCTTGTGATCGGTGAAAATGTCCACTTGTCTTCCCAACAAGAGATGTCTCCACGTTATTAATGCATGGACAACTACCGCCAACTCAAGATCGTGAGTGGGGTAGTTCTTCTCATTGGGCTTCAACTGACGAGAGGTATAGGCCACAACTTTCTTCTCTTGCATTAACACAGCACCGAGACCTTGGAGAGAAGCATCACAGAAAACTTCAAATGGCTTGGATTCATCAGGAGGAGTTAAGACATGAGCTGTGACTAGTTTCTCTTTGAGAGTGTTGAAAACAACGTCACACTCAGGAGACTAGACATACTTCACATGCTTCTGGAGGAGGTTGGAAAGAGGCTTTGCAATCTTAGAGAAATTCTCAACGAATCTTCGGCAATAGCTTGCAAGACCAAGAAAGCTGCGGAGCTGCTTGACATTCTGAGGAGGTTCCCAATTCACAATTGCGGACACCTTCTCGGGGTTAACAACGATGCCCTTGGCAGAGATGATGTGACCAAGGAAAATAACTTCATCGAGCCAAAACTCACATTTTGAGAACTTCACATAGAATTGATACTCTCTGAGCTTGTCGAGCACCAATCGCAAATGTCTGGCATGATCCTTCTTATTCTTGGAGAAGACCAAGATATCATCGAGATACACCAGAACGAATTCATTGGTATAGGGGTTGAAGATGAAATTCATCATCCGAGAGAATACTGGAGGAGCATTGATAAGGCAGAAAGACACGACAGTATATTCATAAGAACCAAAGCTTGTTCTGAAAGCTGTCTTGGGAATATCTTCTTCACGAATGCGAATCTGGTGATAACCCATACGAAGGTCAAGCTTGGAGAATACTTTAGCACCTTTGAGTTGCCCGAATAGCTCATTGATGTTGGGAAGTGGATACTTGTTCTTGATGGTCTTCTTGGTCAATGGGCGGTAGTCGACACAAAGTCGGTCCGTGCCATCCTTCTTCTTTATGAAAAGAACACCACAACCCCATGGAGATGAACTCGGTCTGATCAAACCCAGACGCTCTTGTTCATCGAGCTGTTTCTTTAATTCCTTCAGCTCGTTGGGTCCAAGCTTGTATGGACGCTTGCAAACAGGTTCAGTGCCTGGCTCAAGATCGATAACGAACTCAACTGGCCGGTGAGGAGGCATACCCGGAAGCTCTTCTGGAAAGACATCTTGATACTCACAAATGACTGGAATTTGAGAAATGGCATTCAATTCTCCCTTCTCATTGAGAGAAAATAACCGAATGGTTTCATCACGAGCGGCATTAATGATAACATCCTCAGAAGAGTGTGTCAATTGAATTTCCCTGGCAGCACAATCAAGTTGAGCCTTGTGCTTAGAAAGCCAGTCCATCCCGAGAATTAGATCAATATCCGAGTCACCAAGAACAACTGGAGAAGACAGAAATATATAGTTTCCCATCTTGATGGAAACATCCGGAACCATGGAGCTTGCATTCATGAATTTACCCGGAGAGACAACTGATAACGGTCTAGGAAAATCTTGAAAAACCAACTCATGTTTGGATGCAAAAGGTCTTGATATGAAAGAAAGCGATCCACCAGTATCAAAAAGAACTTTTGCAGGAATATCATTAACAGGAAGATTACCCATTATCACATCAGTAGATTCCTCTGCTTGAGCTGCATTCATCATGTTCACCTTTGCAGACTTTGGATTATGCTTGACCACTGCATTGCTGGAAGATCTGACAGGAGGAGGAGGCGGAAGGCGCCTTTGGTTGAAGCACTTGTTAGCATAGTGACCTTTCTGCTGACACTTGTTGCAAGTCACCTCCGAGAGTGGACGATGATAAGGAGCATTGGACTTTGGAGCTTGATTCTGATACTTGTTCTGATAGCCAGAGTTGGAAGAGTTGGAAGAACCATGGCCACCTTTGTTCTTCTGCTGGTAAGGCTGACGAAACGGAGGAGGAGGAGGCAACCAGAACTTCTGTTGCTTAGCTGCCACAAGTGAGGAAGAAGAAGACTGAACTGCGTCCCTGACTCTCTTCTTAGAAGCATCACACTTGAGCTGAGCAGCCTCTTGCTTCAGTGCCATGTTATAGAATTGATCAAACTGAGTAGGCTCAACAAGAACGAGAGCTAATTGCAGATCCTATCTAAGGCCACCTCTGAAGTGATAGATCATGCTCTTTTATCAGGAACGTCTTGTTTAGCAAAGCGAGCAAGTTTCTGAAACTGGATGTTGTATTGATACACAGACATGTTGCCTTGCTTGAGATTGCGGAACTCCTCACGCTTGCTCTCAACAACACTTTGTGGAATGTGGTGAGCTTTGAAGTCCCGACAGAAGTCAGTCCAAGTGATCACACAACCTCCTCTGGAATCTTTGTATTGATGAAACCAATCAGCAGCTTGGTCCTTGAGCTGGAAAGAGAACTTGACATAGTCCTCAGGCCTGACATTGCTACATTCAAAATGCTTGTTGATGTCCACGAGCCAATCATCGGCATCCGTGGCCTCGGCACAGTAGCTGAAAGACTTGGGATGATTTGCGAGAAACTGGTTGAGTGTAGCGAAGTGAGGCTGATTGTTGCCTTGGCCTTGATTTCCTTGATTGCCTTGCCCTTGGGAGCGTTCTTGCAAGAGTTGCAGAATCATCTGAGCATTGGCGTTGGTGGCTGCCATGATAGCTTGCCATGCCTCCGGAGGCGGAGGTGGTGGCGGAGGGTTCGCCTGACTCCCTTCATTGCGATCCGGATTCTGACGCGTTGGCGGAGCCATCCTGAAGAGGGTGACATCCGTTAGCATCTTGATAGACAAATAGACAAGTAGAATCAACGGATAGAAATTGCAACATATAGTCTTCACAATAAACATTCGAACGAAGATGAACGAATGAATTCCATAGTAAATCATCACACTTCCATAAGTTGAGAAGCCGCTTAGAAGAAAATATGGAATCAACATTTGACTTCGAAGCAACTCGAATACCACAATTGAAAACAAAACAAAGTATTGGCTTGCAGAATAAGCTGGAACAAACATATGATAGAGATTTCGTCCGAAGTTTTCGTGGTGGGGCCCACACGGGCTCGATCGTACAGCACCTCATGTACAAGGCTGTGCACATGACATACGAAGCGTCCCCGAGTCGGCATAGCCAAGGACTCTTTAAGACACTACGAGACCACTGTAAAACCAACAGTGTACAGGTGGACCACTAGACATCGAACCCCAATCTCATATCATGCGTCTGTCGAAAAGATATCCTAAGAGTTACTTGAATTCCCACTTATAAACTCCCGAAACTTTCTAGTTATGCAATCTGGTGTTGGGGATACAGGGGACACAAAATATATCACCCAAACTAGCAATCCCTAGATCCAGCTGTATCCATCCGTCAACACATAACCAAGAAACCTTCGGAAATCGTGTACCTCAACCTTCGAAAAACATCCGTTATACGAGTTATGGCAATACTCCCGAACTCCCGCCCCAGTACTGGGTGGCGTCGAGGTGATCTCACCAACAACTGCATAAAAGAGATTTTGATGTCGGCGAAACTCAGGTATTCCAGAACTGCAACGATAAAATTGTGACGACAACACCTCGGAGCTCAACTCCCCGGGACACTGCCACAACCCCTAAATGTCAGGAGGCACCAAGAACAATGTTCTCGTCACAAAACCATCGGAACGATTCCAAGATACCCGCGTGATCCTAAAAAAAATTTAGTGAAATTTGAGGAGAGAATAGACAAAACTTCTACGTCAGGAGACCTCACCAGAGCGACGAAGGGACTGAGGAGTAAAAAGAATCCTACTCTCCGATATATGTAATCCTAAGACTCAAAACATTTTTGTTCTAGACTCAACAACGCCAGCGATTCGATCAAGCAGGGGGCTCCTAAGTCGGGGATGGCTCTGATTACCAACTTGTAACGCCCACGATGCGGCTATATCTCCCATGTGTCGAGGCACGACTTAGAGGCATAACCGCATTGTGGTTTTGTCGCAAGAAGGGTCATCTTCACACAATCCCAGGTAATGAACAAGATTGGGATAAAGAGTTGGCTTACAATTGCCACTTCACACAATACATAAATATAGATCATACATCATCCAAAATACACACATAGACCGTCTACGGTCAAGATCCAAATGAAAATAAGATAACCCCAAATGCTAGATCCCCGATCGTCCCAACTGGGCGCCACTACTGATCATCAGGAAAAGACACATGGTAACGACCACGTTCCTCATCGAACTCCCACTTGAGGTCGATCCCATCATCTGCACTGGCATCGTCGGCACCTGCAACTGTTTTGGTAGAATCTGTGAGTCACGAGGACTCAGCAAGCTCTCACCCGCTAGATCAAGACTATTTAAGCTTATAGGAAAGGATGGTGTAATGAGGTGGAGCTGAAGCAGACACTAAGCATATATGGTGGCTAACATACGCAGAAGAGAAGCAACGGAACGGTCGTCATCTAGTAATGACCAAGAAGTGATCCTGAACTCCTACTTACATCATGCATAACTCAAACCGTGTTCACTTCCTGGGCTCCGCCGAGAAGAGACCATCACGGCTACACACACGGTTGATGTATTTTAATTGGGTCAAGTGAAAAGTTCTCTACAACCGGACATTAACAAATTCCCATCTGCCTCATAACCGCGGGCACAGCTTTCGAAAGATAATACCCTGCAGGGGTGTCCCAACTTAGCCCATCATAAGCTCTCACGGTCAACGAAGGGTAAACCTTCTCCCGGAAAGACCCAATCAGTCTCGGAATCCCGGTTTACAAGACATTTCGACAATGGTAAAACAAGACCAGCAAAGCCGCCCGAATGTGCCGACAAATCTCGATAGGAGCTGCACATATCTCATTCTCAGGGCACAACGGATGAGCCAGACGTCGGGTTGGCATAGACCCTGGTTGCCCAGGGGGCGCCGGACATCGCTCGGTTTGGGCCAGCACTTGAAGGAGCACTGGTCCGGGGGTTCAAAATAAGATGACCCTCGGGCTCGCGAAAACCCAGGGGAAAAGGCTTAGGTGGCAAATGGTAAAACCAAAGTAGGGCCTTGCTGGAGGAGTTTTATTCAAGGCGAACTCTTAAGGGGGTCCCATAAATCACCCAACCGCGTAAGGAACGCAAACTCAAGGAACATAATACCGGTATGACAGAAACTAGGGCGGCAAGAGTGGAAAAAAACACCAGGCATAAGCCGAGCCTTCCACCCTTTACCAAAATATATAGATGCATTTATTAAATAAGAGATATTGTGATATCCCAACATATCCATGTTCCAGCATGGAACAAACTTCAACTTCACTTGCAACTAGCAACGCTATAAGAGTGCGCAAAAGCGGTAACCTAGCCAAACAACGGTTTGCTAGGAAAAGATGGTTAGAGGCTGACATGGCAATATGGGAGGCATGATATAGCAAGTGCTAGGTAGCGCAGCATGGCAATAGAGCGAACAACTAGCAAAGCAAAGATAGAAGTGATTTCGAGGGGTGGTCATCTTGCCAGCAAGGTTCTCAGAGTTGTCGAAAGCTTGATCCTCGTAAGCGTACTCAACAGGTTCCTCGTTCACGAACTCGTCTCCCGGCTCTACCCAAGACAAGAACAGAAGCAATGGAACCACAATCAATCACGAGAAATGCACAAGCAACATGATGCAATACATGAATGATATGCAAGATATGATATGCGGTACATATGCGTGCTCCGGGAGGAAAATGATGAACAAGGCAGTAACTTGGCAAACCAAGCATGCCACTGGAAAGATAAGATGATTTCGGTTGAAATCGATATAAATATCACCGGAAACGGATGCACGGTTTGCAAATGGCAAGCAAAACAAGAATGACACGAATCTGCGATTAACAGCATGATAGCACTTAAAATGCAACAAGTAACAATGGTACAGCACTCCAACGTAGCAACGAAGCATATGGCAGTAATCTACAGGAGATTCTTGACAAAATATGAACACTGAGCTATGGATAGATCACAACATAACAGGCTCAAACCAGCATGGCAAAAGTGCAAAAAATAACAGGTTCACAGACTTGGTGAAATTACTGGACATGCCTGAAACAGCATCAGGTAGCAATGTTCAGAGCATGAAAACAACATGCTACAGGAACTTAACATGGCAAAACAAGGTATGGCAGTGTTCTACTAAATGCATATGACAAAAGTCACTTACTGACCATAAGCCAAAAAGGAACAGAAGATATGATGGCAACCATGTAAACACAGCAAGTTTCGTTAACAGGTTTCAGACTTAGCAGAAAAACAGAGCATGGCAGAAACAATAATATGAAGGCATGTTGGTGAGCTTGATGCACTCACTACATAGAAATTCATGACAAAAAAAGCATACCCACACCAAGATGGCAAGTTTATGAAGTTATCCATGGCAAGAACAAAAGCATAGCATGTATGGATCAACTACAACAAGCTTGGCAAAAATGAATATCATGTTAAGAATCTGCCAGAAATATTTTATAGCAAAAGTAGAGCAAGATTGAGTCATGCTAAGGCACTACATAATTGCAAAAAAGGGCAGGACTGGATCAATTACAACAATAACTACAAAAATCCTTACTGAACATCTCCAAAATATGCACGGATCTCTCTGTAGCATCAAGTTTACATGGAAACAAAATAACAGCAGACAAATACTAAGAGAAATCACTGTCCCTGAAATCAGAAACATTACGGGGCCTAGTTTGCATGCTTGTGCTAGTCACCACAGAGATCACAAAAATACATGGCCGACTCCACTGGAAATATGACATGGCATAAAACAAAACACATGTAGAGCTCATGCCCATAAGGTGCACAGATTAAATGATACAAAAATAACAAATCTCCAAGTTCTGCTAAGAACCAGCAGACAACAGCAACTAGCCCTCTTGCACCAGAGATTTGGGCATCAAGATGGCCTCTAATGAACATGGTGCAATTGAACAAAATGTAGAGCATCATGAGACAAACATTTCGATATATTACACGCGCGAAATGGAGCTATATGCAGAGAGTTATGATGCTATGAACAAATGCACATGCTGTAAAAAATAAATGACTTGGAAGAAATTCGGGGTTTCGAGAAAAGTCAACCGTCTCTAGATCCGATCGGGCCGGCTAGGGTTCGGGCCTCCGGCCGCCGGGGTTGCTGCCGGTGAGGGAGGAGGCGGCGGGGCCTCGGGGCCGGCGAGGACGGCGGCGGCGCGGCGACGGAGGA